>NC_059425.1:195129490-195161990 GCF_021028975.2 Sphaerodactylus townsendi
ACAAACAAATAAATATTTATTTATTTATTTATTTATTTATTTATTTATTTATTTATTTATTTATTTATTTATTACTTCAATTTCTATACCGCCCGATCCCCGAAGGGCTCTGGGCGGTGAACAACATACTTCAAAACATTAACAGGAGCAAATCCTATAAATACAATACATAGGCTCCATCAGTAAAACATCTTAAAATTCATATACACAGCGGTCATATAAACAGTTAGCAATAATAAATAAATAGATAGATAGATAGATAGATAGATAGATAGATAGATAGATAGATAGATAGATAAAGAGGAGTTTAGAGGATCCCATGTCCTGGCTGGGAGTCATGGCAGGATCAAACCACTCATGGGCTGATCATGACACTCTATGGTAGAAGCCATTTTTGCCATAACCTGTCTGCCAAAATACCAGGCTGATGGCAGTGTGATGACATCACTTCCAGTGAGTGCTGGATTTGAGAGAAACCTAGGCCTCAATTTGCTGCTGGTAAGCACCTCACCCACTCCAGTCAGCT
Organism: Sphaerodactylus townsendi; assembly: GCF_021028975.2. Classification (NCBI taxonomy): domain Eukaryota; kingdom Metazoa; phylum Chordata; class Lepidosauria; order Squamata; family Sphaerodactylidae; genus Sphaerodactylus; species Sphaerodactylus townsendi. The sequence continues at coordinate 195,130,017 of NC_059425.1, forward strand.
GAATGGCAATGGGGGAGTAGTGGATCCTCTGCCCCTGGCAGGCGGGGGGGGGGGGGTCTGATAACCCCGTGAAAGTACAATAGGCGGAAATTCAGTTTGAATTCTTCCTCCTCACAGGTGCAAAGTTGGGGGGAAAGGAAACATCCTGCCCTAGAACCCACAAGGCTGAAGCCCTCCACCCCGCAATATTGGTTGACATTCAGAGGTGGGATCCAGCAGGTTCTCACAGGTTCCCGAGAGTAGGTTACTAATTATTTGTGTGTGCCGAGAGGGGGTTACTAATGGGTGATTTTGCCACGTGATTTTGGCCTTAGTTACGCCCCTCCTCTCAGCAGTAGTGTGCAAAACTTGAAGCAGTCTAGCAGGAGGTGCATGGCAGCCTGCGCCTGCGTGCATTCGTTTCCCGCCCAAGGACCGGTGCAGCTGCTGCGTCCTTGCCACAGCCATGCCCAGGAATGCCCCACCCCTGGAATGCCCGGTCACGCCCCCGGAATGCCCTGCCCAGCCCCACTGGCGCTACGCCACAGTTTGAATCCCACCACCATGGGAACCTGTTACTAAAATGTTTGGATCCCACCACTGTTGAGATTACTTAAAGTTAGCAGACAGACATGTTTTTGCTTGTCCAACTTCTGACCATTCATGGAAGCCAGAATTTCCCGCGAGTGAGCTAGAGGGTGCTTTCAGTGTCAAGTACCTGAAAATTTCTTTTTGGCACTCTGAGTGTCTAAGAAGTCATTCAAAAAGGTTACTGTCAGCACCAAAGCCTGGTGATTGATTCAGCCTGATGGAGATGTGGCCTGAGTGATATGTAAAGGGGTTTTCCCTTTCTTTTCCTCTCTCTGATGTGCACAGCTTTGACCTGAATGGTAGATAACAAGGCTAAGTGACCCTGGCGAGCCATTCCACAGGGAAACAGGATGTGCCTGTTGGCCCCAGGGGGGAGGCAAGCCAGGTGGTGATCCTGTTGAGCTCTGATGAGACTGGGCTATGGTACGATGCCCACTTTTCCAAGTATTCGTGACTGTATCCTAATTAAAGTGCAGTTTAATAAATCCAGTGCAATACAGGAAAGTGCAAAACCATGTACACAACCTTGTTGTCTTAATCTAACTACACACAAATGTAGTTTAGGGCTAGAAATACATGTAAATAATTCCTGATTTATTTATCTATTTAAATAGTTTTCAGCGGGAGAGTAGCCTATCATAACTTGTGGCATCCATTAAGGTGGGTCAAAAATTCTCCCTGGAGATAATTTTTTTCCAAAACAATCTCTCTCTCTCTCTCTCTCTCTTTCTCTCTGCCTGCCTGCCTGCCTGCCTGCCTGCAAAACCATGTACACAACCTTGTTGTCTTAATCTATATTTATTGTTATTAACTGCTGTTTGAGTTTTAATGGGTTAAGTTTTATGTTATATTAATTTGCTGTCTTGGAAAACAGCCATGTTGTGAGCTGCCTCGAGCCCTTTGGGGATGAGGCAGCCTGTAAATTTAATAAATAAATAAATAAATAAATAAATAAATAAATAAATAAATAAATAAATAAATAAATAAATAAATAAATTTTAAAAAACCAATTCCTATGATATATGCTGGCGAAAGAATGCTTGTGGGCTAGAAGTTCTGTCAGACTTATTGAATAGGAACTGAAACTTTTAATGGCATTCAACCGGACGTATTGTGGAACAGCAACCTTGGAGATAACAGAGAGTTCTTTTACTAACCTACTCTGAGTTACATGCTTTGTGTCTTTGAGGGAACAATTACCTTTAAATATATATGATTGCTGCCAGAATATGTCATAGGGATTATTTTGCAGTAGTTTGTACATGGTTTCTGGCTTACCTGTATTGCACTGGATTTATTAAATTGTACCATCTATGCCATAGTGGAGTTTTTGAGTAGCCAGGAGTACGGTGACTTGTTATCTTTCCTTCCGATTCATACACTGTACTCCTCTTTTTTTTCTCATTTTATCCTAATTAAATATCTGCCAAATTTTGTGTTGGTATCCATTCACTAATGCTCTGGTATCTACTCACAGCATGGGGGTGGAGGGTCCCAAGTTTATATTTGGCCCTAGACCTCGGGTTAAGTGGCCCTTTTCCCCCACTATCAGTCCTGGTAAGGAAATAAAGTCCATAAATGACTGCTTATCCCATAATTGTTTGCTTTGCAATAATATTTCCCCCCTTTTTTGTTTACACAGTGTCCCTGGCCAAGCCATTTCCCCCACTTTGAGCCACTTCCTTGTTGGGCGTTTTCCCACTTACCTTTTGCTGCGCTCAAGTAGCGCGGGGTCCCCCGCACCTCCTCACTACAGGGGTGGCGACAATGCAGCCGCCCCGACGCTGCCGCTGTCATGCCCCCTCAGCGCACGTCATTCCTGGTGCTCTTTGCAACGGCGCCTTTTGATGACCCCGCACAGAGCGTGGGGTCGTGGGGAAGCCGGGGCATGCGCCAGAAATGATGCGCACTGAGAGAAGCGCGCAGCAAAGCGGAGGCGAGGTAAGTGGGAAAACGCCCGTTGTTTCTGTGTGACCTCCATTTGGTGAGGTTTCCTGCCACCTTTTCTTCCAGGCCATCTTTGGTCTAAGGTGATTTTACTAGACCTGGCCAATTTCCCATCCATTTCACTCAGTCTGTCGCTCCGGGGAGAGACTTTCAGTTTTAAATTATATTTTTGAAAGCCCTTTAGCTCATTCTGAAATGGTGGCTGGAAGAGTGGTAGGAACTGCTGTGGGGTGGGCGGGGGAAGGCAGGAAAGAGTGAGAAACCTCAAAGAAAGCGTAACCCGCCCTAATCTCCTTCGCTTTCCCTGCAAAGAAAGGGGGAAAGTTTCATTTGAACTGGTTTTGGAAACTGTGGGGATTCTCTGATCTGAGATGGGAAAAGGTGTGTGCAACTGATAATCCACTTTGAAGGGAATGTACACTCAATGCAAAGGAGACTACAAGTCTGCTTTGAAGGCTACTAATTAACTGGGGAGAGCAGATTTTGATCCAGAAAAGAAAAGCCCTAACAGTATGATTAGTTTCTAGATACACACTTGTGGTTAGAGTTGCCAACCACCTAGATCAGTGGTGGCGAACCTATGGCACGGGTGTCAGAGGTGGCACTCAGAACCCTCTCTGTGGGCACACGCACATCTAGGCTGGCCTGGGCCGCTGGGCTCGATTATTAGCATTAAACCTAAGATTTAGTTTTGGGGAAGCAGTATAGGTAACCCTGTTAAGTGCTGTTAAACCCCACTGATTTTCATGCAAAGAACTAAAGTGCAATCCTTTACCTGGGAGTAAGCTCGTTTGTTGGCAATGCGACTTGCTTCTGAGTAAACCCTCCTAGGGTCGTGATTCACCTGTTGGAAGAGTTGCATGGTTGCTTCAAAGCAAAGCCAAGCTTACTCCTGAGTAATCCATGCCTCAGAGCCAACCGTTTTTTCTAAACTAAAACCTCAGTATTCAGGTTAAATTGCCGTGTTGGCACTTTGCAATAAATAAGCGGATTTGGGGTTGCAATTTGGGCACTCGGTCTCGAAAAAGTTCGCCATCACTGACCTAGATTTAAAAAAATGTCTTGCCCCATTAATAAATGCTTAATGGGATGTTATTTACCTACATGCCATGAAAAAAACCACAGTTGCCCATTTCCTCATATTAAGCCTCTGTTAAAGAAGCAGGATATCTTTCTCCAGGCCTGTTGGCACCCCTGTTAGTGCCAATTCCACTCCCCCCCCATGACTCCCTGTATTCTTGTGCAATTGCAAAGGGCTTGCAATTGAGCACAGAACTTTCACTACTATTTCTAGGAACCCTAACCCCTGTGAGATGAGATTATTCCCTGCCTGTTTTTATGGGGAAACTGTGAATTTGTGACGTATCATTTCTTTCATTGAGGGCAGAGAGGATTTAATTTCCTTCTAGAGTTCTGAGCACCGATGCTGGTGGAAACGCTTCCGCCAGAGGAAGGGCGCTCAAAATAACTCAAAAGAAATGTGGGTCATATTCTTTCTGGCTAGAAGTTAGTCAAGGGAAACCGACACTCTCCTTTTAATGGGAGACCTTCTCTTAACATTTCTGAAGCCGTCAATGTTTTCCATGACTAGAATCTCAGATTGCTGGTGAGGCAGGACTTATTCAGTATTTTGTGTCCCAGATGCCCAAATAGATAAGACGGTGAGAGAATTGTGGTAAAGCACAGCATCATTAGTCAAAGAATAAAAATAATCCTGTTGGATTATTATTATTTTCTGACGTTCCCATTGAACCCCCATGAAGTTGTCTTCTACTGATTTAGATGATAGGTCCAATGGAGCCAGCTCCTAACTCTTTCTTTCTTTCTTTCTTTCTTTCTTTCTTTCTTTCTTTCTTTCTTTCTTTCTTTCTTTCTTTCTTTCTTTCTTTCTTTCTTTCTTTCTTTCTTTCTTTCTTTCTTTCTTTCTTTCTTTCTTTCTTTCTTTCTTTCTTTCTTTCTTTCTTTCTTTCTTTCTTTCTTTCTTTCTTTTCCTTCCTTCCTTCCTTCCTTCCTTCCTTCCTTCCTTCCTTCCTTCCTTCCTTCCTTCCTTCCTTCCTTCCTTCCTTCCTTCCTTCCTTCCTTCCTTCCTTCCTTCCTTCCTTCCTTCCTTCCTTCCTTCCTTCCTTCCTTCCTTCGTTTGTTTATTTATTTATTAGACTTGATAAATCGCCCAACCCCCGGAGGGCTCTGGGTGGTGTACAATAAACGTAGAAAGCATTTACAATGTAAAATCATCAAATAATATACCAATAAAAACACTAAAATACATTATAGCAGCAGTTCATATATCAATCCAAATACTGATGGCGCTCTAACCAAAGGCCAGGAGGGTCAACATTGCCCAAAAATAGATGGAATCAGTAACCAGGCAATGCTGGAGATGGCAAGCTATTGCAGGGGCTTCAGAGGGGGGGCAGGCAAACTGCGGCTGGCATTCCCAAAGGCCCGGTGGAATAACTCGGTCTTGCAGGCCCTGCGGAACTCACCAAGGTCCCGCATGGCCCGGACAGCAGATGGTAGAGCATTCCACCAGGATGGGGCCAGGGCTGTAAAGGTCCTGGCCCGGGTAGAGGCCAGCCGCATCGACAAGGGGCGGGGGACTACCAGCCAATTGGCCTCCGCTGAGCGCAGAGGCCTATTCGGGACATATGGGGTAAGACGGTCTCTTGAGGGTGTGCTGTTAACACTTGAGCCAACCTTCAAAAGTCCAGGGGTGTTTCTGGATGCCTCTTCATGTATGGAGGCCCAGGTCACAAATGTAGCCCAGCTGACATTCTACCATCTCTGCCAGGAGAGGCAGGGGGCACCTTATGTGTCCCAGACCAACTTAGCCACCTTGATCAATGCAGAGGTGGGGGGGGGGATTGTGCCCTGGGCCAGACTTGTCCAGGTGCGCCGAACAGTTCATTTATTGAACTTTCCATTCCTCTTTTTAACCTTGTAATTTTAATGTATTTCAACCATTCTGAATGCCAGTAAAGGCATTTGAATGGAATGAAATTGAATTGAAATTTGCAGTCAGGAGTCTGATAATCGAAAGATACTGTCTCTTCCAGGTTTCGCATAGTTCCGTTTTGTCCCTGATGTTTTTTTAAAGCTGCTGGAGAGGAGAGGTAATCCAGATATCTGGGTTGAGTCGTCACTAATATGCCGATGATACTCAGTTCTGTTTCTCACTTCCAGCAGATCCTGGGCGGGGGTGGGGGGGGTGCCATGCCCAGTGTGAGGTTCTGGTACAACAGTCAATAATTCAGACTCCAGATGATCTCGGTAGTCTTTATTGTGCTGTCTCAGTGACCATTACGGCAGAAAGCCAGATCTGGGGATCGTGGCTTCTGCAGACATATTTATTTCTTTCATTTTCCCACTCAATCTCCCCCCACCCAGTCTTCCCACAGATTAACAGAACAACAGAATAACGAGGTGAGAATAGCTTTGTGATGAGTACTGTCTCAGGGATGTGCAATAGACTTTGCTCCAACCCCCCTTCCGGGGGGGCACCATGCCTTGGCTGCGTGCCATTGGGGTCATGTGGAGGGCAGAAAATCGCCCCCACGCCCCTCCCCCTCCCCCACCCTGCCAGGTCTAGCAGAAGCCCAGAGCAGCCTGGAGTGCAGCCAGCTGAAAGAGCAGTGCGTAAGTGGGTGGGAGGAGGGGGGCAGTGCCCAGACACCATTTTGCCCCAGGCAGGTGGGGGCGGGGGTCACGGGGGCATGGGGAGGGCAGCCTGGAGTAGCCTGGAGTTCAGCTGGCTGCTCTTTGCAGCCTGGAACTCAACCGGCTGCAAAGAGCAGCCAGCTGAATTAAAGTAAGAGGGGGAGCAGGGCGCCGTGGGGGGGGGGGCACAGCTGAGGAGGCTTACGAGGCTTTAAAATACAACCTCCTCAATTGGGAACTCCAATCCCTAATGGTGATGGCCAGAAAAACCTGTTCTCCCCTGAGCCTCCTCATTCCATCTGAATATGGCCACGCAGCCGAATATTCGTAGAGATAGTTTGTTGTGGGGAATGAATGTCTCTTTGCTGGAGGGAAGGTGCGCTAGGTTTGTGGCTGATGCATTTTGTGTGTGTAAGTAGGCCGTTTTGAGTCTCTAGAGGTGGGGAAAACGCAGCATGTACATGCTTACATAACTAAATTACAGTGGGGGAACTTGAGAAGCAGACTTACTGCTACACTGCCATTTACTGTACACCTAATATATTTCAAGGTCAACTAAATGCAAAGTTTTACGCCTCAAATGTGGTTTAGCAGTGGTGCGGTTGACACATTTGCCGAGGGTCTGATTTATCACACATACACCTCATTGCAGACAATGACTCAGGTGAGAGGAAGGAAATCCACCGTGACCGCAGAGCAACATAATTTCTCTGACAAGGAGGCATTTTAAAAAGGAGAACTTTCAGAACAAATGAATGCGATTACACCACAGTATTTTTTTTGCTGGGTAAAGAGCATGCTCTCTGTGGAACCATCAAATGGTTGGGGTTTTTTTTGTGATTCTCAGAGACCGGTCCAGGAAGTATCGAGGAATGAGAAATAACAGAGAAGCCCGTTGCTGTCTCTCTGTTGCAAAATGACTTCTTGCCTTTTGTTCACGTTATAGAGTCTGTTCACAATTGCACTAATTTGGAGAATGGGATATAGGCTTCTTTTGACGAATCGAAAGGGCATATATTTTTCTTCACAATCAAGTCTTCGCTTCACAATTAAGGGCCAGTAACTAGGTTAAAAAAACAGAAGTGGGTTTTTTAAATGCAATTATTAGTCATAAAAGATATTTAGAATTTGATGGTACTCATAGCATGAGATGATGTAATATTTTTTTGCAATCCAAATCAGATTTCCTTCAGTATCTAAGCATTATCAGATACATTGATCCCATGGTAAGTAGGTTTGAAGGAAGAAAAAGTAGATTTGAAGAAAGAAAAATGTGCAGAGAAAAGGTACTAAAGAAAAAGAAAAAGGGGAGAGTGTAAAGAAAGCCAAGAAAGAAAAGAGAAAAAGAATTGAGAGAAAAGAAGAGAGGGAAAGGAGAGTAAATAGAAAGGGGGAAAAGTAACAATATGGTTAAAGAATCAGACATGCTTCCACTATCCTTGATTACATCCAAGTTTCTCTTTCTTGAGTCCTCTCGCATATAGAATCTATACATAATTTCAGGATTTAAGTTATTATTCACTCTAAATATCATTCTTGGTCATTAATTACTACAATTACTACTCATACTATTATTTATTTATTTATTTATTTATTTATTTATTTACTTACTTACTTACTTACTTACTTACTTACTTACTTACTTACTTACTTATTTATTTATTTATTTATTTATTTATTTATTTATTTATTTATTACATTTATAAACTGCCCATCCCCGAAGGGCTCTGGGTGGTGTACACTAGGCCAGACACAATGTTACATACGATTGGCCAAAAACAGTACACAGAATAAATAAATTAAAACAGGTTAAAACAATTTACAGAATCCATAAAACAAGCAGCATCAGTACAGTATACATAACAATAAGATTATAAAAATGTGTGGCGCCCGATCCCAAGGCCGGGCGGGGGTAGCAGTGTCAATTAGATATTATATTGGGCATGCTGATGGTAAAATGGCATGTAACATAGGGGCATCCTGGAGGGGGGGGTCCGCGGCCAGCCTCACCAAAAGCCGGTGGAACAAGACCGTTTTACAGGCCCTGCGGAATTCTCCAAGGTCCTGCAGGGCCCGCACATCTGATGGAAGGGTGTTCTCTACTCCTACTTACTCCGGTCCCATTTCAAATTCTCCATATTCAAATTTCTATTGATATCTATATCTATAAATGCAAAATACCACTGACTGACTCACTGACTGACTCATCAAAAGAACTCAAAAACCACCAAACCTACAAAGTTGAAATTTGGCACACCAGTTCATTATGTGGTTTAGGTGCTCACTAAAAAAGGATTTCCTAAAATATTCAGTTTTACTCGAGTTATTACACATTTACTGGCCATCTGCATTACTGTTGAACTCTGGCCATCTGCACGAACATTCTAATGGTGACAGTTAAAAACCTGCTTGCCAAGCTAAAGGATGAAGTACAGGGAGTAAAAATGATTAGTTTCACAGGAGATTTTAATGGACACTTTGATGCTCTACTTCCATGTGTTGAATCGACAATTTCTGATAATGCCCACCAAACAACAAGCACAATTGAGCCAATGGTGGCCCAACTGGATTCTACCACTGACCTCCTCACCGCATACAAACCTGTTTCTTCTGTTGAACCTGCTAAAGGGAGGAGAGGGATTAAACGCAGAAAGCGATCTACAGATTTCATTAGAAAAAGACAACTACAGGAAGCTGCTGCAAAATATGCAAAAAACAACCCAGATGTTCATAGAGAGGGTGTGAAAAAGTATGCTGAATGTCACCCCGAAGTTAACAGAGAGACTGTGATGAAGTATGCTGAATGTCACCCTGAAGTTCACAGACATGCTGTGATGAGGTATGCTGAATGTCAGCCCGAAGTTTGGTTCCAATATGTGGAAGTGTAGGAACACAGCAAGAGTTCTCCCAAGCTGTGACCTTGTAACCTTCTTTCCTCTTTGAAAAAGTGTGACCTTATGGCCTTCTTTCTTTCCTCTTTGAAGTGGCCCACAGTATCTCCCACTAGCCTCTCTTTGTGCACGACGATTTAGCATCTGTGCTCTTAACAGTTGACTTCAGAAGCTGAGAAGAAAGAGAAGAAATCTTAAGGGGTCGATTGTAGAGGCACGGCTTTGTACAGGTGATCAATTGCAGCCCCGCTGTAGCTGGTTGAAGGGGACCAAACCTCCGAGGAAGACGGCCTTGGTTCCATTTGACCAGCCAGAGCAGTCTGCGGCTTCCATGCTTGTGGAAGTTCACACGCTTCTTCCATCTGAACCATCTTCAAGGTGCTTCGCCTGCAAAATATAAGAGTGGATCTTAAAAATGCAATAGCTTTACATTATGGTGGATTTTTCAGGGTACTTCTGGGAGGCATAATTCACAAATGAAAACCTATGGAGGCCCAATTTTGTTTTTGCCCCCCCCCACCCCCCCCCCCCCCCCCCCCCCCCCCCCCCCACCCCCCCCCCCCCCCACCCCCCCCCCCCCCCACCCCCCCCCCCCCCCACCCCCCCCCCCCCCCACCCCCCCCCCCCCCCACCCCCCCCCCCCCCCACCCCCCCCCCCCCCCACCCCCCCCCCCCCCCACCCCCCCCCCCCCCCACCCCCCCCCCCCCCCACCCCCCCCCCCCCCCACCCCCCCCCCCCCCCACCCCCCCCCCCCCCCACCCCCCCCCCCCCCCACCCCCCCCCCCCCCCACCCCCCCCCCCCCCCACCCCCCCCCCCCCCCACCCCCCCCCCCCCCCACCCCCCCCCCCCCCCACCCCCCCCCCCCCCCACCCCCCCCCCCCCCCACCCCCCCCCCCCCCCACCCCCCCCCCCCCCCACCCCCCCCCCCCCCCACCCCCCCCCCCCCCCACCCCCCCCCCCCCCCACCCCCCCCCCCCCCCACCCCCCCCCCCCCCCACCCCCCCCCCCCCCCACCCCCCCCCCCCCCCACCCCCCCCCCCCCCCACCCCCCCCCCCCCCCACCCCCCCCCCCCCCCACCCCCCCCCCCCCCCACCCCCCCCCCCCCCCACCCCCCCCCCCCCCCACCCCCCCCCCCCCCCACCCCCCCCCCCCCCCACCCCCCCCCCCCCCCACCCCCCCCCCCCCCCACCCCCCCCCCCCCCCACCCCCCCCCCCCCCCACCCCCCCCCCCCCCCACCCCCCCCCCCCCCCACCCCCCCCCCCCCCCACCCCCCCCCCCCCCCACCCCCCCCCCCCCCCACCCCCCCCCCCCCCCACCCCCCCCCCCCCCCACCCCCCCCCCCCCCCACCCCCCCCCCCCCCCACCCCCCCCCCCCCCCACCCCCCCCCCCCCCCACCCCCCCCCCCCCCCACCCCCCCCCCCCCCCACCCCCCCCCCCCCCCACCCCCCCCCCCCCCCACCCCCCCCCCCCCCCACCCCCCCCCCCCCCCACCCCCCCCCCCCCCCACCCCCCCCCCCCCCCACCCCCCCCCCCCCCCACCCCCCCCCCCCCCCACCCCCCCCCCCCCCCACCCCCCCCCCCCCCCACCCCCCCCCCCCCCCACCCCCCCCCCCCCCCACCCCCCCCCCCCCCCACCCCCCCCCCCCCCCACCCCCCCCCCCCCCCACCCCCCCCCCCCCCCACCCCCCCCCCCCCCCACCCCCCCCCCCCCCCACCCCCCCCCCCCCCCACCCCCCCCCCCCCCCACCCCCCCCCCCCCCCACCCCCCCCCCCCCCCACCCCCCCCCCCCCCCACCCCCCCCCCCCCCCACCCCCCCCCCCCCCCACCCCCCCCCCCCCCCACCCCCCCCCCCCCCCACCCCCCCCCCCCCCCACCCCCCCCCCCCCCCACCCCCCCCCCCCCCCACCCCCCCCCCCCCCCACCCCCCCCCCCCCCCACCCCCCCCCCCCCCCACCCCCCCCCCCCCCCACCCCCCCCCCCCCCCACCCCCCCCCCCCCCCACCCCCCCCCCCCCCCACCCCCCCCCCCCCCCACCCCCCCCCCCCCCCACCCCCCCCCCCCCCCACCCCCCCCCCCCCCCACCCCCCCCCCCCCCCACCCCCCCCCCCCCCCACCCCCCCCCCCCCCCACCCCCCCCCCCCCCCACCCCCCCCCCCCCCCACCCCCCCCCCCCCCCACCCCCCCCCCCCCCCACCCCCCCCCCCCCCCACCCCCCCCCCCCCCCACCCCCCCCCCCCCCCACCCCCCCCCCCCCCCACCCCCCCCCCCCCCCACCCCCCCCCCCCCCCACCCCCCCCCCCCCCCACCCCCCCCCCCCCCCACCCCCCCCCCCCCCCACCCCCCCCCCCCCCCACCCCCCCCCCCCCCCACCCCCCCCCCCCCCCACCCCCCCCCCCCCCCACCCCCCCCCCCCCCCACCCCCCCCCCCCCCCACCCCCCCCCCCCCCCACCCCCCCCCCCCCCCACCCCCCCCCCCCCCCACCCCCCCCCCCCCCCACCCCCCCCCCCCCCCACCCCCCCCCCCCCCCACCCCCCCCCCCCCCCACCCCCCCCCCCCCCCACCCCCCCCCCCCCCCACCCCCCCCCCCCCCCACCCCCCCCCCCCCCCACCCCCCCCCCCCCCCACCCCCCCCCCCCCCCACCCCCCCCCCCCCCCACCCCCCCCCCCCCCCACCCCCCCCCCCCCCCACCCCCCCCCCCCCCCACCCCCCCCCCCCCCCACCCCCCCCCCCCCCCACCCCCCCCCCCCCCCACCCCCCCCCCCCCCCACCCCCCCCCCCCCCCACCCCCCCCCCCCCCCACCCCCCCCCCCCCCCACCCCCCCCCCCCCCCACCCCCCCCCCCCCCCACCCCCCCCCCCCCCCACCCCCCCCCCCCCCCACCCCCCCCCCCCCCCACCCCCCCCCCCCCCCACCCCCCCCCCCCCCCACCCCCCCCCCCCCCCACCCCCCCCCCCCCCCACCCCCCCCCCCCCCCACCCCCCCCCCCCCCCACCCCCCCCCCCCCCCACCCCCCCCCCCCCCCACCCCCCCCCCCCCCCACCCCCCCCCCCCCCCACCCCCCCCCCCCCCCACCCCCCCCCCCCCCCACCCCCCCCCCCCCCCACCCCCCCCCCCCCCCACCCCCCCCCCCCCCCACCCCCCCCCCCCCCCACCCCCCCCCCCCCCCACCCCCCCCCCCCCCCACCCCCCCCCCCCCCCACCCCCCCCCCCCCCCACCCCCCCCCCCCCCCACCCCCCCCCCCCCCCACCCCCCCCCCCCCCCACCCCCCCCCCCCCCCACCCCCCCCCCCCCCCACCCCCCCCCCCCCCCACCCCCCCCCCCCCCCACCCCCCCCCCCCCCCACCCCCCCCCCCCCCCACCCCCCCCCCCCCCCACCCCCCCCCCCCCCCACCCCCCCCCCCCCCCACCCCCCCCCCCCCCCACCCCCCCCCCCCCCCACCCCCCCCCCCCCCCACCCCCCCCCCCCCCCACCCCCCCCCCCCCCCACCCCCCCCCCCCCCCACCCCCCCCCCCCCCCACCCCCCCCCCCCCCCACCCCCCCCCCCCCCCACCCCCCCCCCCCCCCACCCCCCCCCCCCCCCACCCCCCCCCCCCCCCACCCCCCCCCCCCCCCACCCCCCCCCCCCCCCACCCCCCCCCCCCCCCACCCCCCCCCCCCCCCACCCCCCCCCCCCCCCACCCCCCCCCCCCCCCACCCCCCCCCCCCCCCACCCCCCCCCCCCCCCACCCCCCCCCCCCCCCACCCCCCCCCCCCCCCACCCCCCCCCCCCCCCACCCCCCCCCCCCCCCACCCCCCCCCCCCCCCACCCCCCCCCCCCCCCACCCCCCCCCCCCCCCACCCCCCCCCCCCCCCACCCCCCCCCCCCCCCACCCCCCCCCCCCCCCACCCCCCCCCCCCCCCACCCCCCCCCCCCCCCACCCCCCCCCCCCCCCACCCCCCCCCCCCCCCACCCCCCCCCCCCCCCACCCCCCCCCCCCCCCACCCCCCCCCCCCCCCACCCCCCCCCCCCCCCACCCCCCCCCCCCCCCACCCCCCCCCCCCCCCACCCCCCCCCCCCCCCACCCCCCCCCCCCCCCACCCCCCCCCCCCCCCACCCCCCCCCCCCCCCACCCCCCCCCCCCCCCACCCCCCCCCCCCCCCACCCCCCCCCCCCCCCACCCCCCCCCCCCCCCACCCCCCCCCCCCCCCACCCCCCCCCCCCCCCACCCCCCCCCCCCCCCACCCCCCCCCCCCCCCACCCCCCCCCCCCCCCACCCCCCCCCCCCCCCACCCCCCCCCCCCCCCACCCCCCCCCCCCCCCACCCCCCCCCCCCCCCACCCCCCCCCCCCCCCACCCCCCCCCCCCCCCACCCCCCCCCCCCCCCACCCCCCCCCCCCCCCACCCCCCCCCCCCCCCACCCCCCCCCCCCCCCACCCCCCCCCCCCCCCACCCCCCCCCCCCCCCACCCCCCCCCCCCCCCACCCCCCCCCCCCCCCACCCCCCCCCCCCCCCACCCCCCCCCCCCCCCACCCCCCCCCCCCCCCACCCCCCCCCCCCCCCACCCCCCCCCCCCCCCACCCCCCCCCCCCCCCACCCCCCCCCCCCCCCACCCCCCCCCCCCCCCACCCCCCCCCCCCCCCACCCCCCCCCCCCCCCACCCCCCCCCCCCCCCACCCCCCCCCCCCCCCACCCCCCCCCCCCCCCACCCCCCCCCCCCCCCACCCCCCCCCCCCCCCACCCCCCCCCCCCCCCACCCCCCCCCCCCCCCACCCCCCCCCCCCCCCACCCCCCCCCCCCCCCACCCCCCCCCCCCCCCACCCCCCCCCCCCCCCACCCCCCCCCCCCCCCACCCCCCCCCCCCCCCACCCCCCCCCCCCCCCACCCCCCCCCCCCCCCACCCCCCCCCCCCCCCACCCCCCCCCCCCCCCACCCCCCCCCCCCCCCACCCCCCCCCCCCCCCACCCCCCCCCCCCCCCACCCCCCCCCCCCCCCACCCCCCCCCCCCCCCACCCCCCCCCCCCCCCACCCCCCCCCCCCCCCACCCCCCCCCCCCCCCACCCCCCCCCCCCCCCACCCCCCCCCCCCCCCACCCCCCCCCCCCCCCACCCCCCCCCCCCCCCACCCCCCCCCCCCCCCACCCCCCCCCCCCCCCACCCCCCCCCCCCCCCACCCCCCCCCCCCCCCACCCCCCCCCCCCCCCACCCCCCCCCCCCCCCACCCCCCCCCCCCCCCACCCCCCCCCCCCCCCACCCCCCCCCCCCCCCACCCCCCCCCCCCCCCCCCCCCCCCCCCCCCCACCCCCCCCCCCCCCCACCCCCCCCCCCAGCCCACCCCCCCCCCCCGCCCCCCCCCCCCCCCCCCCCACCCCCCCCCCCCCCCACCCCCCACCCCCCCCAATCCCCCCCCCCCCCCCCCAACCCCCCCCCCCACCCCCCCCCCCCCTCCACACCCCCCCCCCCCCCCAACACCCCCCCCCCACACCCCCCCCCCCCCACACCCCCCCCCCCCCCCACCCCCCCCCCCCAAAAAATTTGATTGAGGTCCTGGTCCTAACAATTTCAGATTTGTGTAACAATTGCTTCAGCATTGTTTTGTAATGTTCTTTTAAAGAAACCCATTAATGTGATTAAAAAAAATAAAACTCCATGGGTTGGTCCTGTAAAATGGGTACAACTGAATGACCTTATTGCATTTGTCATATTACATATTAGGTGCTGACACTATGCAACGACTGAGGCTCATTCCGCACAAGTCATTGAAAACGTTTTCACCCCCCCACACACATACACCATTTGTTCGCACTCATAGCATCCCAAAAACACTAGGGCAGTACGTGAAACATCTTCAAATCGACAAAATTAACACCTGTCAGATTTAGAAAGAGGCCCTACGGATCTGCACGAATACTACACCAACACATTACAACATCCTAGCCCTCTTGATGAGGCTCGAACTGCAATGAAACTTTGCAGGAACGTAGGTAGGGGGGTGGTTCTCGGGTTCAACCCCCCCATTACATGTCCGAAGCTCCGCCCCCCATTTGTGGGTTTTTTGTATTTTTTAGTGTTATTTGGTTTTTGGCTTGCAGGTGGTGCAGTTTTTAAGCTAGCAGCACCAAAATTACAGGGATGTTTTGGGAGACTCTCCTGCTGATACCACCCAGGTTTGGTGAGGTTTGGTTCAGGGGGTCCAAAGCTATGGACTCCCAAAGGGGGTGCCCCCATCCCCCATTGTTTCCAATGGGAGCTAATAGAAGATGGGGCTACACCTTTGAGGATCCATTACTTTGGATCCCCCAGACCCAAACATCACCAAACCTGGGAGGCATCATTAGGAGAGTCTCCTAAAAATACTTTGAAAGTTTGGTGCTGCTAACTTAACAATTGTACCCGTGACAGCAGGCACACCTCTAATTTCCCCAGATTCTCCTTTTAAATCCACCCCCTTTGACATGGATTTAAAGGGAGAATCTGGGGTCCAAAGCTGAAACATTGAAAGTGATGCTGTTTCAGGGTGGGGAATCCACCCCAAAACAGCCCCACTTTCAATGTTGTTTTAACTGGGGACCCCAGATTCTCCTTTTAAGGTGAATTTAAAAGGGGAATCTGGGCTCTCTAGTTTAAACACCATTGAAAGTGATGCTGTTTGGGGGTGGATTCCAGCATCACAGAGGTTGCCCATGGGGGGGGGGGGGGCGGCAAAACTCAGATTGTGCATCAGGCTCCATTTTCCATAGCTATGCCTCTGCCGAGAGGGGAGGGCAGAAGGGGCTGCCAGCTGCGAGCCCAGTTGGTGGGGGGCAGGCGAGGGCAGGGCAGGGGAGTCTGCCGTCCCTGATCTTGGAGAGCTGCTTTTATAAGCATTGAAGCCAGGGGCAGGGCTTGGGAAGGCATAGCCACGCCCCCAGGGGCAGATGGGGGTGTGGCCCCACCCCGAACCCCCCCCATAAAAAATCTATACCTACATCCCTGAATGAAAGGCTAACAACCAGCTAAAAACTTTCAGCTGTGAAATCAACCAATTATAATAAAGATGGAAATACAGCACAGGGGTCGGGATGAATTCAGAAAATGGCTCCAACAACGAAGTCTAGGAGGCATGGGAAACATCTTAAAGAGATCACAAAGCAAGTGAAAATGTTTTCAAAACATTTTCAGAAAAAAACATTTTATTTCCAGCCTCAAAAACATTTTATTTCGGTTGTGCGGAATGGACCCATGTGTGGAAATTAGACAGTCTTTTTATGGATTTCACAACAAGCGGAAAAAACTTTGCGGGGGTGTGATAATATTTCTTCTTTTTCTGAGTTGTTTCAGAAAGGACAAAGGGGGGGGGGGGTCAGAAGCCGTGCGGAAGATCATCTCCCTGAAACCACACACTTCTTTACATTCCATAGCATGTAATTCATATGGAGATATAAAGAAGCATGTCATCTCAAAAAGAGAAACTGGTCATTCTGATCTTCTTTGTAGCTTGGCGGCTGTACAGGCTCCACTCTTCCTGAGAATATTTGTTGCTTTGTTGGGGTAGACTGTTCACAGACGTGCTCGAGCATCATGGACATAGGTGGCGGCAGAAAATGCTGTCCAGTTGCAACTAACACACGGTGACCCTCAGGAGTTGTGAGCCGAGAGACTAATAGAGTTGGTTTGCCATTGTTCATCAAGCCAGTACTAACCTAGTATTAACCAGGGCCAGTCTTGCTCAGCTTCTGAGATCTGATAAGCCTGGGCCAAGTCCGAGTACTAGACATAAGGGGGCTGCTATAGAAGAAGAAGAAGAAGAAGAGGAGGAGGAGGAGTTTGGATTTATATCCCCCCTTTCTCTCCTGCAGGAGACTCAAAGGGGCTGACAATCTCCTTGCCCTTCCCCCCCTCACAACAAACACCCTGTGAGGTAGGTGGGGCTGAGAGAGCTCCGAGAAGCTGTGACTAGCCCAAGGTCACCCAGCTGGCGTGTGTGGGAGTGTACAGGCTAATCTGAATCCCCCAGAGAAGCTCCACAGCTCAGGCGGCAGAGCTGGGAATCAAACCCGGTTCCTCCAGATTAGATACACGAGCTCTTAACCTCCTACGCCACTGCTGCTTTACCTCCTACGCCACTGCTACATAGCTCCAAGGGGGTGGGGTGTGTGTGTGTGTGTGTGTGTGTGACACACTGGTGAGGGTGTTTCGGGGACATTCCAGGGCGGGGAGGGGCCTGGCAGGGGCGGAGGATGCACTGGGCGCTTTCCCCCCTCCCTCTGGCCCTGAACTGGATAGAGCAGAGTAGGGAAACTGGGTGAAGACGAACCCCCTCTTCTCACTGTATTTTTTTTCATTCTGGCCCAACTAAAAGTAATCCTGGATGCAGGATTTACGGCAGCAGAACCTGACAGTAAGATAAGTGCACTTCACCTGTGGACATCTGCCCAGTTAAATTTTGCACACACGAGGGCCATTTCCGCACAAACCTTTTAAAATGTTTTGAGACAGAAAATAAAACGTTTCCTCTGTGGAGTTCCACACTGTTTTTACGCCCAAACATTTTATTCCCAGTCTCAAAACGTTTTAAACGAATTCCCTTTTAAAATCTGTGGACCCTGCCGTTCCCCCTCCCTCTTCTTTCCTCCCCCCCTCTTTTCTTAGGGGACTACGAGTAGGACGCCATCGGTAATTTTGATAGATGCTGCATTTTAATGGGGGTTGATTTTAACATATAGAGCCATATTTAATAACTATTTAAAATTTGATTTTATTTGTGCTCTATCTATTTGTTTGTTCACCGCCCTGAGTCCTTCGGGGGAGGGCGGTTTATAAATATAATTAATAATAATAATAATAATATAAAAATGATTCTCTAGGTTGAAATATTTTGAAAACGTCTTTAATTGCTGTGTGATCGATTGACAACGTTTCCCCGGCTTCTCTGCTTCCCCGAACTCCCTCCTCAGTACCATTTTCTGAGCTCATTCCATTTCCCCTGGCTTGTTTATTTCAATCATTTCTGGGGGGCTTTTTCCAATTCTTTTTTGGAGGGGGCTAATTTTTGATGCTTCAAGTATATGAAATTGAGGCAAGAAGGTCTGAGGCGCGGAAGCATCGATTCAACACAGAACTTAAAAAAAGGAAAGGTAAAAAAATCACATAATGATGGCCAGGAATTGTTTCACGTGGTGGGTGGGTGGGTTTGAAAACATTTTCCAAATATTTACTGTGATTAGTGGGTTTTTATTGATAGTTTAATACTGGACGCCAAGTGGTTTATGTGGAACGCTCTAATTTTATGTTTTAATGACGTTATTTATTTATATTAATCATTTGCTGTTATTATTGTTTATGTAATATTATTTTGTTGTTCACCGCCCAGAGCCCTCAGGGGATGGGGCGGTATATAAATATGATAATAAAATAAATAAAAATAAAATAAAATAGTTGCCAGATACATTTATGTGAGGACATCTTTGGTAGATGACTTCCAGGACCCATCCCAGGTTTCTGGGGGTCCTCAGACTTTTTTGGGGGCACCCCCTCCTCCTCTGCCCACCAACAGGCATTCACGACCATCTGCTTGTGCGTCCTTCCCTTATCTGCTCACAAGCCCTCCCAGTGCTCACGCACACGGCTGCCTGCTGCAGACCTTCCCCCCAGTGGTGCTGAGCAGTGCATGCAGCAGGGAGCACATGGGGCGCAGGGCCTGCAAGCGATCGGGTGGGAGGTGCCAGTTTCAGTTGACCCTGGCAGCAGGGGTGTATCTGCCTGGGGACAAGGGGTAACCCATGTCCCCGGGTGCAACTACTCTGGTCACGTGGGGTGGTGGTGCAAAAACGCCTCCCCCCCACGTGACCAGATGCCTTCCCCCTCGACTGGCTATGGCCTTCGTTGGCCCTGCCCACGTCGTCCTCTCCGATGATGTGGGCGGGGCCGAGAGAAGCCAAAGTCAGATGAGGCTGGCAGAACTCCTGTGCTCTGGCAGCTGCCCCACCCGAGGGTATGTTGGTTCCGGCCCGGATGACTTTCACCACAAGGAGCCCCTCCATGGGACTGTGGTAGAGTTTCATCTCCCTCAGTGGCATAGGAGCTCGTGTATCTAATCTGGAGGAACCGGGTTTGATTCCCAGCTCTGCCGCCTGAGCTGTGGAGGCTTATCTGGGGAATTCAGATTAGCCTGGGCACTCCCATACACGCCAGCTGGGTGACCTTGGGCTAGTCACAGCTTCTCAGAGCTCTCTCAGCCCCACCTACCTCACAGGGTGTTTGTTGTGAGGGGGGAAGGGCAAGGAGATTGTCAGCCCCTTTGAGTCTCCTGCAGGAGAGAAAGGGGGGATATAAATTTAAAAACACGCTCTCTTCTCTCTCAAAGATGAGTACACATATCTCACCCATGAAGCAGGTTCTTGGCTTACTTTATGTGTTACATTTGGACCTTATGCTTACTCTTAAGGAGTCCTGACAGCCATTCCTGTGGAATAGTGAAATCCATTTGTCTTCAGCACTCGTTCTGATCTAGTAGGCAGGGGGTGCTGGAGAAATGTAGAGATATTATGGAGGTGTGAGAATCTCTTTGATACACATCGATGGACTGCTCTGTCTAGGGTTGCCAACTTCCAGGCAGGGCCTGGAGATCTCCTGGAATCACAACCGAGTTCCAGTCTATAGAGCTCAGTTGCCTTGTAGGAAATATCTACTTTGGTGAGTGGGCTCTACGGCACTGTGCTCTGCCCCAAATGCTGCCCTCCCCAAACTCTGTGACCGGAATCACTAGGAATTTCCCCACCTGTAGTTGGCAACTCTAAAGCCCCTTCCGCACATGCAGAAGAATGCACTTTCAATGCACTTTCACAATTGTTTGCAAGTAGATTTTGCTATTCCACACAGTAAAGTTCAGCTGCAAAGTGCATTGAAAATGTATTAAAAGGGCATTATTCTGCATGTGCGGAAAGGTCCTCACTTTGTCACATGCATGTGGCCAAGCTTCATACAGCTGACAGAAAGAGCCACGGATTGTGTCGTTATTCTAGAACAGTGGTGGCGAATGTGACGAATGCATTCAGCCTGCATTCATGTTCCAGGGTGGACCCGCCCCTTAAAGAGTTAAGCCCTGGCCAGCCCTGATTGGCCAGAGGAAAATAAGCAGAGGTTATATAAACTGTCCGCCTGCGTGCTGAAAGGTTCTTGCTTTTCAGTCTTGGGACTGTTTTGCTCTGTGTGAGCGTATGTGCCTTCGGGTACCTTTTAGTGACAGAGTGAAGAGAACCCGCAGTGGTCTCTCACTACTGTGAAAGTGTTCTTTCTTTTTGAGTCTTCGGACTGTCTGGCTCTGTGTGAGCGTATGTGCCTTCGGGTACCTTTTAGTGACAGAGTGTAGAGAACCCGCAGAGGTCTCTCACTACTGTGAAAGCGTCTTGCTTTTGAGTCTTCGGACTGTTTTGCGCTGTGTGAGCGTGTGTGCCCTCGGGTACTTTCTAGTGACAGAGTGAGGAGAATCCGGTGAGATCTCTCACTGCTGTGGCAGGAATAGCTGAGGAGGCTATTCAGTGTTCTCAAACCCTGAGTTTGGAGGCTTGTGTCCGCCCTCAGGTGTTTTCTTTTTGACTTTTAATTTTAGGAGGGAGTGTAAGCCTTCCACAGTAACATCTTTAGTGAAAAACCTTAAGTGAAGTATAGTGCCTGCAATCATTAAGTGTGAAAACAATATTTATCTGAAACCATTACGCTTTAAGTATAAAACTGCTCTGTAACCGCTAAGCTTGAAACCAACTTTGTTTGAAACCGTTAAGCTTAAGCAAACTCTCTCTAGCCAATACGCATATTACCTCTCCAGTTTACCTGAGAAGCCTCTTGTTAAAGCCAGCAAATAAAAGTTTTAAGTTTTGTGTTCAACTTTCAACTGTTCCAATCTTCATTTATTTTCCTGTCTGTGTCTGTGTGTTCCCCAGTCAGGGTGGTGACCGGTTGAAAAAAACATCAGTTTTTGTGGGCTTTAATTTATATTTTTATGGTGGCAGCGAAAAGCATATTTTGGTAGCAGCGAAAAGAAATAAATATAAGCGCCTTCACCACAGCGAACCTATGGCATGGGTGCCAGAGGTGGCACTCAGAGCCCTCTCTGTGGGCACGTGCGCACAGAATTCGTCATGTGGGGGGGGGAAATCACCCCCCTACACACACACTCATATAGGCAGGCCTGGGCCGCTGGGCTCAATTATTAGCATTTAACCTAAGACCTAGTTTTGGGGGAGCAGTGCAGGTAACCCTGTTAAACGCTGTTAAACTCCATTGGTTTTCATGCGAAGAACTAAAGCGCGATCCTTGAGCTGGGAGTAAGCTCGGTTGCTGGCAATGGGGCTTGCTTCTGAATAAATCCTCCTAGAGTCGTGATTCACCCGTTCGAAGAGTTGCATGGTTGCTTCAAAGCAAAGCCACCAACTACCACCAAGCTTACTCCCGAGTAACGCACGCCTCGGAGCCAACCATTTTTTCTAAATGAAAACCTCAGTGGCACTTTGCGATAAATAAGTGGGTTTTGGGTTACAGTTTGGGCACTCGGCCTCAAAAAGGTTCGCCATCACTGTTCTAGAACCATGGTGGCAAACCCAAGGCACTCCAGATGTTCATGAACTACAACTACAATTGGCCATGCTGTCAGGGGCTGATGGGAATTGTAGTCCATGAACATCTGGAGTGCCATAGGTTTGCCACCACTGTTCTAGAATATGTTTCCTGTCTTTAAGGTGCTACTGGGATTCAGTTTAAAAGTTTAAAAGTACCGGAGCAAGAGTTGTCATTTTGGTGGTGTCCCTTTGAGGTTATTTCATATAATTTTATATAATTTTTTTCTGTCTCCACTGAATTTTCACCAATGTATTACAATACATCCCAAATCCGTTCTAAAACACCGAACAACCTATGTGTCACTCATAAAACCATTATGCACAATTTACACAACCATAAAAAACAATGAAACAAACAAAACAATACACATTTGGTTCACTTCCTACTGGCCTCACATTTTCATTGCAATGTAATTTTTACCAATTCTTACTTTAGATTCTTACAGTTTTCTAAATTAGTATACAAACTATTCTTAGCAACTATATTTTTAATTACTCCTACTGTACCACTACATTACATAGATTTAGACGTACATATAATCGTACAAATGGTTCTTAATCTTAATGATGTAAATATGTTGGCAAATGCCTGAAAGATTTTCTTTGCTTAGTATAGTTCACTAAAGGGTTCCAATCTTTAAGGAAATTTTCTAAACGTTTATATTTTAACAATGTTGATAATTCATCTGTGGCAACATTTTCCAGCAATTTATTCAGCCAGTCTTCAGCAGTTGGAATATCTTCAGCTTTCCAGTTTCTGGCTATTAAATTTCTTGCTGCTGAGATCTTATATACAGTCAATTTTTCGTTTTCTAATTTCACCACAGATGTTAGCCTATTTAACATAAACATCTCCTTTTTCATTGCAAATTCATAGCCCCAAATCTTTTTCATCACATCATAAATACTGTGCCAAAACTTATTTTTTTACAGATCCACCACATATGGTCATACTATAACTTAACTTATTTCATTTTTTTTCTGTCCGTGCTTTGGATATGGACACACTTGTGTCCGCCTGCAGCTTTTCCTCACTCTTCAAAGCTGGAATATGGCATTTGAAAAGCTAGATTCGAGTCCAGTAGCACCTTAGGGACTACCAAGATTTTTCAAGTATACGTTTTTGAGAAAGGCATTCAAAAAAAGGAAACTTTGCTTCTCGAAAGCAAATCTTGTTTGTCTCCAAAGTGCTACTGAAATACAATATAGCTGTTC
Source organism: Sphaerodactylus townsendi (assembly GCF_021028975.2). Taxonomy (NCBI): domain Eukaryota; kingdom Metazoa; phylum Chordata; class Lepidosauria; order Squamata; family Sphaerodactylidae; genus Sphaerodactylus; species Sphaerodactylus townsendi. Next base: position 195,152,879 of record NC_059425.1, read on the forward strand.
TGCTGGAGTCCAGCAGGGATACCCCTCTGAAACTATCTGAAGGGTATTTAAACAGAATCACTTGATCATTTTGGAGGGCTGGTAATACCACAGCGGTGCCCTAATCCATAATCCGTATGCACGGAACAGAGGGTGTTAAAACTGTTTTACGGGGAACTGATTGAGCCTTTCCTTTCTGGTGACAGTAACCTAATCATGTGCTGATTCCAGAATGACACATCTGTCCATTTAGGGCCTAGTTTGAATGAAGGGGGACAGAAAGGGACAGCTGTTCCATAGGGCTGCTGTGAAGGGTTGTAAATTTTCCATTAATGCTGGCTGACATTTTAGAACCGGGTTGCCTTAACGTGAGAGGAGGTCACGCACTTCGGTTTGAAAACTATCCGCCTATGCAGGCATGTGGCGTGCACGGGCGTCCCTATTAGGGTACCTTTCACTTGAGGGACAGCAACAGACAAAGGCCCTGTTCTGTAACACTCGGTGGATTAATAGAGCCAGTTGCTGAATTCAGGCATTTGTTGAGGATACACTGGTCCTTTCCACACAGACCTTTGAAGATGTTTTGAGGCAGGAAATAGAACATTTCTTCCATAGAATTCTGCATTGTTATTACCTCAAAACATTTTTATTTGCAGCCTCAAATCATTTTAAATGAATCCCCTTCTAAAACTATTCTCCGGTTGAAACGTTTTGAAAACGTCTTCAGTTCCTATCTATTGACTATGTCTCCTGTGCTTCTCTGCTTCGCTGAACTTCCTCTTTTGGGGCCGTTTCCTGAGCTCACTCTATTTCCTCTCGCCTGTTTATTTGCAGCATTTCTGTTTGTTTTTCTAATTTTGGGGCCCTAAAAATAATAGGGGCAATCATGAGATTTTATCACTCAAAAGGGGGATGTCTTGGGTCGATTCCCCACTCACGATTGGATGCGCGCTCGTCACACAAAATATCCAGGTTCCCAGCAGAACTCCCCACTACACCAGCGCCGAAAACGCATTCACCCCGTCTCTGTCACTCCCCCCGCCCCCCGCTCAGCACATGTCTTTTCAGAACCTGGAAGAAAGTAGACCTTTTTGAAAAACACGCGCCGAACAAGGAGCGGTGGGGAAGCTTGGGGGGTGATTCCGGATTCGAATTACCCGACATTGCGAGTGATGTGGAACTTCCCATCCAATCAGGAAGCAGTGGGCCGCACACGATGCACATGTAGCCCCCCCTTTTTAAAATTTCCCTGTGTTGAGATCTATGTCGATTTGAGGCAACGTGGAATAGTTTTGAGACAAGACTTGAGTTTCGTTTCCCCCAACCTTAAAACAGCGGTATCTCTGTGGTACAATTGCTTGAGCGCTCAGCTAATGGCCAATAGGTTGGTGGTTTGAGCCCAGCTAGGGGCAAGGAAGCTATTTTTATTTTATTTTGTTTTATTTTAGCCCCTGAAACTGAAGTCCAGTCCTTTGCGCGCCACACTCATGGTTTCAAGCATAAATGCCCACCTTTGGACACTTTTACTTTTCGGTAGTTGTGGGGAGGGGGGTGGGGGAGTGTGTTTGTGTCTACCTTGCATTCACTTAAAAACGTTCCTGCGTATGCTCGTGAAGACATGGATCTGTCCTTTTGAAAATTAAAAAAAATTCCTGCCCCAGTGTAACCCCCATACTCAGAATGGGTTGACCCAGTAAGGGGTGGAGACTCAAAGCAGCAAGAGGCTGCAGCAGACCTCATGTAGTTTGGAGGAGACAAGGCTACCAGACTCGGACCTTGGTTGTATAAGCCCTTAACACCTTGTTAAGGTAAACTGCAATGTTGTTGGGAACTACTGGGAAGGTGGTAGTTTATTTTTTGCTAAGTTGTAAATGTTGGAGTTTATTGTTTCAGGGTTTCTTTTTGTGGTTGTAATGGGTGAGAGTTCTCCTGGAAACCTTCATCATGTTGAATCCTGTTCACCAAGCCCTAGGAGTCTTCAGGAGCCAACCCACTTGCAAAGAAGAATTGGACTTGGCAGTATCAGTAGACTGGAAATATAAGGACTTGAAAATGCGACCTGAACAGGACCTTGAAGTGTGATGTTAAATGTTGATGTTATATGTTATATGTTAAGAAAGTAAACCATTTTGTTGTTTTTTTAATTGTTGTTGCAAACTCATTCCAAGTTCTGCCCCACAGAACCCACAGATAGAGGTTACACCAGCACAACGCAGCAGCCAATCAGGAGAGCCCCTGAGCGGATCACGCGTTTGATCTGCCGACAGTGGGGATTCCTGGGTGCCTGCTGCGTTTCTGGGGAGAAGGGGGCACAGGCTGCGACGGAGACCATGAAACCATGTTCAAAAGGTCCCAAATCAACCCAAACTGGTTTGTATCCAGTTTCGTTTTCAAGTGGGGAATCGACCTTGTAGATCCAGCTTTAAAACTGTTTGAAAGTGAAATTATCTCCCATATGTTATATGAAAAAGAAGTCTGGGGCTGGAACGATCAAACACTTAAAACACTGGAATCCATCCACAACCTTTTCCTAAGATGGGTTTTGATGCTGCCAAAGGGAACACCGGCAGCGTTAATGAGGGCAGAGTTAGGTTTACCATCAATTACCATCAATATCGTCATCTTGCAATTTTGAAAGCCTGGGAAAAAAACAACACAGCTAATACGGATTCCTTCGGCCATCAGTCTTTTATCCTTCTAATGACAAAAAATAAAAACCGCTCCATTTTCCCCCCGAAAAAAATCAATCTCAATACACTATTTCAGATGATCTCTTAAGAGTTTCAGCATCTAACGCCGAACTCTGAGACTGGGTGAATAGAGAAGATGCCAGAATAAATAGACAATTAATAGTTCAGTCATGCTCCATGATATAAACTATTTAAAAGAGATCACACTAGAGCCACATATCTGACCACTTTACTAACAAGAAATTTAGGAATAGATGAGAAATTGACTTTTTTACTATCTGACGTTGATTCCTATGTTTCTTACAAGATCTTTTTGACCTGGCAGCTAGGAAAATGCGAGCAGAGTATTTAAAGCACTGTTTGAATTGATGATTCAATGAACTTGTGGTCAACTTAGTTTAGTATGAAGAAGCTGTAAAAACACCGACATGGAAAGTATTTGATGGGGCATTTTAATTCAGATATAGTGAATATAAATCATTTATATTTTAACCTAAAGATAAGTTTGCTATTTTAATCTGAAGGTTTTAACTGTATGTATATTTGGGTGTTATAGCCAACGGCTCAAACAATAAATACAACTTGACTTGACTTGACTTCTAATTCTTTTTTTGGGGGGGGGGGCAATCTGCAGGCTCCAATCCTGAGCATCTTTTCTGCCCCCAAAGTATACAGTTGTACTCAGTTGGTCCTGCCAAATCCAGCAATATATGATAGGTCTCCTACAGGAATTTTGAAATAACAAGCCTCTCTCTCCTCCCATGGCAGCAGCAGGATATGTGTGTGTGTGGGGGGGGGGTGGAGGTGGGTAAGGGAGAGAATATCAGTTCTAGGACATGGTCTCCTTCTTCAGCAAAGTGTAGTCCAGGGAACTGCTTTGCCTCTTTCATTGCGGGGGGGGGGGGTTACTTTTGGAAAAGGGCTACAATATCAATATAACAAAAAAAACCCAATATCGATATATCAGCAATTTAAAGGGCTTAACGAGACGTGTGCCTTTAAGTATGAGCTGATGGACGGAGTTAAGAGGACCAGGAAAAGTAGTTAGAACTGAGACCCGAGAGAGTTCAGCAGGCAAGTTGCGAAGCAGACCAGTGGGTGTAAACAGAGAAATGTGAGGAGACCCCACTATAACCCCATGTGCAGCAAAAAGCCCCAAGGAAAGCGTTCCATGCATAATGGGCCTGTGTGTCTCTCAAAACTGCATTTCCCATTTAGGCAAAGATGCTGTACCTTGGCTTAGATGTACTCTGTAAATAGTAGGATCGCAAGATTTAGTTGAACAAGTGGTTTGATTAAGTATTTTAAAACATTGCGATGGAATACAATAATAGTAGTTAAACGCTGTCAAAAAGAGATGTTCTCAGGGAACTAATCTCTGCTTCCTGAACAGTTGTAATTCCAAAAGTTCTCCTGGCCCAATTTGGAGGCTGGCAACCGTTATCCCCTCCCCTAGTGCAATTCAGCTCTCCTTGTCGTGTCAAAGTATGGAGCAGAACACATGATTTTAGGTTTTGTTCTAGAGCTGAAAGATAACTGCAGAGACTGGTTGCTTAAGGAAGGAAATACTGACACTGAGATTCTTCCAATTTCACAGCAGGGTCAGCATTACAGACTGTATCCTGCCCATGGTATCGTGAGTACAGCTATGCAGGTTCAATGTCTAGAGGAGGAGAAGAAGAAGAAGAAGAAGAAGAAGAAGAAGAAGAAGAAGAAGAAGAAGAAGAAGAAGAAGAAGAAGAAGAAGAAGAAGAAGAAGGAGGAGAAGAAGAAGAAGGAGAAGGAGAAGAAGAAGAAGAAGAGGAGGAGGAGGAGGAGGAGGAGGAGGAGGAGTTTGGATTTCTACCCCACCTTTCTCTCCTGTAAGGAGACTCAAGGTGGCTTACAAGCTCCGTTCCCTTCCTCTCCCCACAACAGACACCTTGTGAGGTAGGTGGGGCTGAGAGAGTTCTGACAGAACTGTGACTAGCCCAAGGTCACCCAGCAGGAATGCAGGAGTGTGGAAACACATCTGCTTCACCAGATAAGCCTCTGCCACTCAGATTGAGGAGTGGGGAATCAAACCCAGTTCTCCAGATTAGAATCCACCTGTTCTTAACCACTGCATCACACTGGCTCTACACCACGCTGGCTCTTAACCACTACACCACACAAGACCACCCCCCCACCCAGTGGTGGGATTCAAATAATTGAACAACTGGGTGTTTACAAGTGCCATTTTAACCACCGGTTCTGCCGAAGTGGTACGAACCTGCTGAAACAAACACCCGTTCCTTCCGAATAAGGAGGCCGACTGGCATTTACCATCTGTCCTTACGCTTATGTGATGGTGGCCACCCCACAAGCCCCCTCCCCAAAATGACATCAAACACCCCCCTTTCAAGTTCACCATATGAATGTTAAAGTACGTGTCTGAAATCAGGATAGTCATGAATGTACAGAGGCATATTAGGGTACTCAGTAGAGAACCCAACCCAGCTAGACCATTTGGTGGAGAGATGCTTGGTCACAAACTTGGGTTTGCTGCTGCGTCCCGTCTGGAATGGCCTTTGGGGCCCACCTCTTCCATTCAGTGAAGAACTGTCTTTTAATATTTCTTAGCCCATCATCAACACAGGAGAGCGTGGCCATTATTAAAAAAAAACAACCTACCTGCAGCCCTTGCATACGATGAACTTAAATATGAAAAATCTTGAACGTTACCTCAAAGTCACCGGAGTCTTCCTCTTGCACCTTGATTCGAGTTCTGATCCGTGATGCCATCATCCAAGTGGGGAGCTGGTGGTGGCGAGATATTGGACCCGGAGAGAGATTTCTTCGAGGATATTTTCCCCCCAAAGAGGAAAAATTTAGGAATGATTTTTGTGGCGTATCCTTGATGACCTTTTTTAAATTCCAAAAAGACTTCTCTTTTCTTCTGTTCTAAAATTTGTCTTCTGCCCTGTACTGTACTATGTGTCTCCTTGTCTGATCTATCCGTACCTAAAGTTTGGGGTTTTTTTTAATTGGTCCACGTTCTTCGTTCCCCGTGGACCCTAGCTGGCATACAGCTTACCTGCTCCCCTTCAATCAGCCTCTTTTCTTCGGTTCCCAAATGTGTTGTCTCCTGCCCTGTTACGCACCATGTGTCTCTTCATCTGATCCCCATGACTATCTGGCATGTGTCATTGTGTTCCCCTTTGAGAATCAATTCAGAACTTTGCTCCTGCGTCCAGCTTGGCTACGCAAACCCCTCGACGGCTCTCCCAACCCTTCTGCCACCTAATATTCACACGGCTAGTCCGGCCTTTGCTATTCCCTCTCTCTTTTGATTCTTCCCCAACCCACCCTGGTCTCAAAAGTGAACGCACTATCAAGGACTCCCCGGGTCCTTTTTGTATGTGTCCGGTGCTCTTCCCCACCCCTTCGTTTGGCCTCCCACCTGTCTGCGTCCTTTACAGGCCGCGGCCTGATCCGCACCTCCTGTCTACCTCAATCAGCGTCCCTGACAGTAACACAAACGGCTGTTGAATTACACCTCTTCAGCTGTCCTGCAGCAGGAGGGGAGGGGAAGGGAGGGACCGCCTTTGGGTTTTGTCTTCTGGGGGTTTTCTCGCTGTTCGGAATCTCCCCACAGAAAGGTGCCATCCGCAGGATAATGAATGTGTTACTTAAAACGACCAGAACAAAGCGTCAAAAATAAGCAACAGGTGGCCCGCAAACATGCAAATTCATTCTAATGGTGAATAGAAATGAAATGCAAGGGTCAGAACCCTGTGTGTGAATCTGCAGTCACATCATTATTGTGCAAATAGAAGAAGAAGAAGAAGAAGAAGAAGAAGAAGAAGAAGAAGAAGAAGAAGAAGAAGAAGGAGGAGGAGGAGGAGGAGGAGGAGGAGGAGGAGGAGGAGGAGGAGGAGAAGGAGAAGGAGAAGGAGGAGAAGGAGAAGGAGAAGAAGAAGAAGAAGAAGAAGAAGAAGAAGAAGGAGGAGGAGGAGGAGGAGGAGGAGGAGAAGGAGAAGGAGAAGGAGGAGAAGGAGAAGGAGAAGGAGAAGGAGAAGGAGAAGGAGAAGGAGAAAAAGAAGAAGAAGAAGAAGAAGAGTTTGGATTTATATCCCCCCTTTCTCTCCTGCAGGAGACTCAAAGGGGCTGACAATCTCCTTGCCCTTCCCCCCTCACAACAAACACCCTGTGAGGTAGGTGGGGCTGAGAGAGCTCTGAGAAGCTGTGACTAGCCCAAGGTCCACCCAGCTGGATGCGTGTGTGCGGAGTGCCCAGAGCTAATCTGAATTTCCCAGATAAGCACCTCCACAGCTCGAAGCTGACAGAAGCTGAGGAGATCGAACCCGGTTCCTCCAGATTAGATACACGAGCTCTTAACCTCCTACGCCACTGCGTAGTTTGGATTTATACCCCACTTTCCTCAAACCGTAAGGAGTCTCAAAGCGGCTTACAAACTTCCCCTTCCCTCTCCCCACTTAAGCTTATAGAGGTCGGTGGGACTTGGAGAGGAGAACTGTGACTAGCCCAGAGGTCCCCGGTGAAGGCTTCATGTTAATAGGAGCCGAGGGAAACAAATCTAGTTCACTGGATAAAAGTTCACCGCTCATGTGGAGGAGTTGGGGATTGAAACCCAGTTCTCCAGATCAAAGTCCACCTGCTCTTAATCGCTGCATCACGCTGGCTCTCTAGCAAAAAATGTCTAGAGATTCCAATATGCAGATGAACTCCTTGGCAGAAGTAGCTCCTGGGTAGCCGGGGTGGTGGTGTGCCGCGATAAGCTGAAGCGGCGCGCACCCCTGTGGGGGGCATGGCAAGGGCATTCCAGGGGTGTGGCGGGGGTTGTTCCGGGGGCATTCTGAGGCGGGACGGGGGCATTCTGGAGTGGGAACATGAATTGTATTTACTGTGCTGTGATCCCAGGAAAATTGTGGGCAAGAACTTATAATCAATGCTGAGGAAGTGGGTTTATTTCCACCAGTCATAGAAGCAGAAACTTGTCTACTTGGATTATTAGGACATTCTAGGTTTGCATGCCTATCCATTTACATGTGTGCATTAAATGTAGCAGCAGTGGCATAGGAGGTTAAGAGCTCGTGTATCTAATCTGGAGGAACTCAAGGGAGGCTGACAATCTCAGCTTGCCCTGTCAGCCTCACAACGAGCATACCCTGTGAGGTGGGTGGAGGCTTATCTGGGGAATTCAGATTAGCCTGTGCACTAGCCCACAGGTCACTCCACTCAGCTGGTGTGTGTGTGGGCTAGTGCACGGAGGCTAATCTGAATCTCCCAGATAATCCTCCCACACAGGGTCAGTTTGCTGTGCAGGGCTGGGAAGGGCAAGGAGATTGTCAGCTCCCTTTGGTGTCTCCTGCAGATTAGAAAGGGGGGATGGCAAACCTCCCACGCCACTGCTGCTCCTGGCAGATCATACTGCCAGATCTAAATGTACATTGCATCTTTAAATTGTCATCTACATGGAGCATTATTGTAGCCTATGGTATAATTTATAATTCTTTTTGGGATCTGGTTTGACAGCACTATACCTTTTTGTTTTATTCATCCAATAATTTTAACAGTCTATTGAGAGAAAGAGAGAGAGAGAGAGAGAAAGAGAGAGAGAGAGAGAGAGATTAAAATATTTCAGGTTTTATATTTCAGGTCACTTGATAGGAAAAAATAATGAATGAATTAGCCAGCAAGGTTTAATGGCTAAGAACAGTGAATCGGATTTGCTTCCTCACTTCTCCACTTTAATGGTAGACTAATTCGGTGAACCAGGTTTGTTTCCCTGCTCCTCCACATGAAACCTGACGAATAGTTTATGGGTAATTCCAGTGGTGGGATTCAGCCGGTTCGCACCGCTTTGGCAGAAACGGTTGTTAAAATGGGGCTTGTAAGCAACCAGTTGTTAAATTATTCGAATCCCACCACTGGAACTACCCCCTTTTAGCCCCCTAAGAAGCCCTGGGCAGAGCTCTCTGTCCATTCCAATGCATTGTCATCTTGTGTGAGCTGCAGTCCTTTGAAATCCCATTCCTGGAGACAGGGGCCCTATCCCCACTTACCGATTGTTGCGTGCTACTCTCGGTGAATGACGCGGGGTCTAGCGGCACTCCCCACGACAGGGGCGGTGACAGTGCAGCCGCCCTGACACTGCCGCTCTCACGCCCCCTCAGTGTGGGTCATTTCTGGCGCTGTTTGTAACAGCGCCTTTTGAATGACCCTGCACAGAGCGCGCGGCAGTGGGGAAGCCTGGGTGGTTACCCCGGGTTTCCATTTTCCCACCGCCTGATGACGTGGAACCTCCCGTCCAATCAGGGCATGGCGGGGTGTTCGCGATGCAGCGGGAATTTTTTTTAAATTTTCAACTGGACGAATCCTCGACTATTTGTGGACACAAGATGTCGACAAGATGTGTCCACAAATAGTCGTGGATTCGTCCAGTTGAATTTTTTTTAAAA